>NW_024081224.1:273646-295887 GCF_003009895.1 Hyaena hyaena | reverse complement strand
CCAGCCTCCCCCGCCCCCCCACCCTGCGACCTATCTTGTCGCGGTGCCTTCTCCTGGCCTCGCTGGGACCCTGCCCAGGAGGGACAGGCACTTAAAAAGCAAAGTGGTGGGGCGTCTGGGTGGTTCAGTCGGTTAAGCGTCTGACTTCGGCTTAGGTCATGATCTCAGGGTTTGTGGGTTCGAGCCCTGCGTCGGGCTCTGTGCTGACTGCCAGCTCATAGCCTGGAGCCTGCTTCGGATTCTGTGTGTCCCCCTCTCTCTGACCCTCCCCTGCTCACGCTGCCTCTTTCTCTCTCAGAAATAAATAAAACATTAAAAAAAAAAATAGCAAAATGGTGCCTCCACGAATGGGATCAGCACCCCCCTGAGGTTATCACCTCACTTGGCAAGGGGCCTAAATGACTGTCCTGCATCTTGTCACACTGCAAGTTAGATACAGGACCAGACCGGAGGTTTCCTGACGGCAAGTGGAGGACTCTACACACCACTGCCGGAACAGAGGGCTTAAATTCTCCAGGACATTGTATGAGGAGCTCTGCAGAGACTTGAGAAAACCGGGCCCTGTTTCCCAGGAACCCTGAGCCCCAGAGTGGGTGCAGGCCTGACTCGGTTCTGCACACACAGGCCAGTGGCCAGCATCCTGAGCCCACCTGTCCTGTTTCTGGGCAGAGCCTACCCAGTCAGTGAGCACACAGGACCCTCCCCAGCACCAAGTCCAGATGTGGTCCCAGGCAGCAGAGAAACACCAGCCAGCAAAGCTCCAGAAGCATCCCCCACCACCAGGGCTGAAGCTATGAGCTCCCTGAGGAAGGATGGACAATGTAAGGTCAGAGCCAGGAGCTTGGAGGCAGCAAAGAGCGTCCCTCTCTTCAGCCATGTACTAGCTGTATCGCCTCAATAAGTGGCTTACCCTCCTTTCTGAGCCTTGTGTTCCTTATTTGCAAAGACGTACTGATTTGGTCAAGGGAAAGTCAGAAGGCCAGTGTGGCTGCAGCAGAGCATGTGGGTACATATGGGGGGTGGGGTGCTGAAGAGTAGTGGATGAGATTAGAGAGAGAAGAGCTGTCGAGGGCCTTATCAGGCCCTACCTGCGATGACTTGGGAAGTCACTTGAGGATATCTTTAGCAAAGAGGTGACCTGCTCTAAGCCCATTTACCAAGACTTCCCTGGCTACTGGGTTGAAAACTAGAGAGGGGCAAGCACAGGAGCAAAGGCATAGATAGGTAGGGTAGCTCCTGTAGTGATCCCAGCAAGAAACAAGAGGCTCAGCCCACGGTGGTAGCAGTGGAGGTTGCTGGATGCAGTCAGATTCCGGCTATATTTGGAAGGTAGAGCTTTATGAGAATTATGCTGATGGACTGGATGTGAGGATGAGAGAAAGACTGGATCCAAGGAAGACTGAGTTTTTTGGCCTGAACAGCTAAAGGGATGAAGTTGCCATTTTCTGGGATGGGAAAAGCTGCCAGGGGAGCAAGATGGGGAGAGATGAGGAGGTGTGAGGCTCCCCGAACTCTCCCTATGTGACTGTGTACGTGCCTGATGTAAGCTGAGGTCTGTCTGACTTCTAAGACCTTTCTTCTTTTGCTCCACCACACTGCCTTCCCAGAGAAAAGGGAATGCAAGCAGTGTCCGATCCTTGCCTCCTCTGCCTTCCCCCAGGTCAGCATATTCTAGCCAGCACCGGACTGCAGTTAGTTTTTCACCCGTTACTTTCTGTAAACGAACTGCATGGCCAAAGATTCATCTATTTGGTGAACAAGTATGATCACCTCTCACTGGTCTTAGCCCAAAGTCCTGACCCGCCAGTGCCTGCTCTCACATCCTGAGAAAGAATCGGGCCGTGTGGCATGTTTTGTGACCAGCTGCTGTGTAGCAAACCACTCCCAAACTTTATGGGTTAAAACAATAACTACTTTATTTGCTCACAGCGCTGGTGGCCAGGACAGAGCTCAGCTGGGATGTTCTGCTTCGTGTGGTGTTAGTTAGGATTTCTTAGGGGGGTTATAACAAGGCAGTGCACAGGGCGCCACACTCAGAGAGGCCCTGCAGTTGATCTAAATGCTCTGCTGTTGCTATCTTGAAGTTCATAATCATTTTTGAACAAGGGACCCTACGTTTTTGTTTTACAGTGGGCTTCACAAGTTGTGTAGCTTGTCTGGGTTGCAATCAGATGGCTGAGACTGGGGCATTCAGGATAGGTCCCTTCACAAATCTAGGGTCTTGGCAGGGCTGGCTGGAAGGCTGGGACCTCTCTCAAACTCTCCACGTGGCTACCTTGGGCTTCTAAAATGGAAGCCAGATCCTGAGAGTGAACATCCTGGATGGCAAAGGGAAAACTTCAGATCAGAAGGCCCAGCCTTAGAAGTTACACAGTGTCACTTTCTCTACATTCTATAGACGAAAACAAGTCATAGGGCTAGCCTAGCTCCGAGAAGTGCGGCTGGGGAAGTGGCAAGGACTCTTTGTAACAGATTATATGGGAAGAAAATATGATGACAGCCAACTTTAGAACTATACCTTACCATACAGTGTTTGTGTCTTGTCTGCCCATCAGGCTTACTTTCCCAAGAGGACAGAGAAGGCTGTGCCTGCTGCTTTTCCTCCTGTCCTCTGCTATACTCCTAACTGGAGCCAGTTGGATTGGTTTGTCCTAGGTAGGGTCAGGGATCTTTTTGGTCCACTGAGACTCTGAGAATGACCAGCCTTGGCCAGAGAGTCTGTGAGGTCTGTTGCTCACTCACCAAGTAAGGTAGTGGAAAAAGAGTGGGCCAGGTGAACAGGTGCAGGAAGCTTTGGGGTTCATGGTTCTACCCCCTTCCCTCTGATCAATGAGGACAATTGGAAGGAGAAGTCCAAAGCAGGTAGAAAGCCTTGCTACTCAAAGTACGGTCCCTAGACCGGCAGCACTAGCATCACCTGGGGGCATGTTAGAAATGCAGATACTGGGGCGCTTGGGCGGCTCAGTCAGTTAATCTTCTTACTTCAGCTCAGGTCATGATCTCACAGTTTGTGGGTTTGAGCCCCATGTCCAGCTCTGTGCTGACAGCTTAGAGCCTGGAGCCTGCTTCGGATTCTGTGTCTCACTCTCTCTCTGCCCCTTCTCTCTCTCTCTTAAAAATAAACATTGAAAAAAAAAAAAAAAGAAAGATGCAGATGCTAAGGAGCCAACCCAGGCCTACAGATGCAAATCTACAATTTAATGAGACCCCAAGGTGATTCATATGCGTGTTAAGGTTTGAGAAGCTGGTAGACCCTGGAACAGCGATTCTCACCTTGGCTGCATGGCTGGAATCACCTGAGAAGGTTTAATAAGTCCTGACGCCCTGGCCACACCCCAGACCAACTAAATCAGCATCTCAAGGTGGAACTTGCATTAAGGTGTTTTGCTCCCCGCTAGACAGTTCCCTTGGGAAGTGAGGAAGCCAAACTCCAAGCCATTCCTGAGTCAGGACTCCTCACTAGGTGAGCCCCATGTGGCTCTTCTCTGGAAGGCAAGAAGTCAGGGCTGAGCTTCCAGTGAGGTCCACCCCTCCCTCTCCCCACCAGAAGCTGTAGACATTCATTTTCCCAGGTTATTCTCTGGACCCTGTAGGCTCTGGGTTCCACCCGTGTTCCCCCTTCCCATGCCTACCCCGATGTTTGAAGCCAGGACTCCAAAGAGCAGCTCTCCATGGAAGTGTGAATAGCAAACAAATCAGTCTGGGCACAAACAAGGGCATTTCCTAACAGGAACCTCAGTTCGGTGCTGAACAAACAGGCGGCCAGAGCCTCCGCCCCACTCCTAGACCTCCAGCTGGCAGCAAGGCCCAGCCTCTGCACCTGGCCTGGAAAATGAGCTTTCCTGGGACTGGCAGCGCTCCTTCCCATTCAGTTCTCCCCCAACCTGTCCCCAACTCTGGACTCAACATCCCTAGTTTTAGTAGGGAGTGGCAGAGGCTTGGTGAGAACCCCAGAAATGTGCCTGTGGGGATGAGAGCAGGTCTGGGCTGGTACGCAAAGTCTGTGACAAGTCTGTTCTCTCTCTGCTCAATGCCACCTAACATTTGCCTGCAAGATACACGCACCCACCACCACCATCTCTATTTTCCTTTCTTCTAAATACAGCAACCTATTTCTAGATGGTGCTCCCATCCTCTCCCCTCTCCAACTCCATCTGATCACTAGACGCTTGGAGAGGTCACACATGCCATCATCCAATTCTTTTTATGTCTTTCCATTTTGGCAATGCCCCTGAGTTTCTGGATCTTCAGATGGGGTTCGAATGCCCACAATCCAGAGAGGACATAAAGGCCAATGGACAGAGACTTTAAAAACGAACCAATACCTTTGTTTGGTGCTGTCAGTTATGAGCAGTTAGAGCAAGGTAGCCCCTAAAAGGATTCACCCTCTCTCACACATACTCTTCTACTGTAATGCCATCCCCCATTTACCCCGAAGGAAAAAATATCCTGCCCCAAGGGCTGTGGGCATGGAGGAGAAATCAATTCAATGAAACTCCATTCCAACCACTGACTCTGACACCCTTGTCATGGAATTTAGAGTCAGATGGACCTGGATTTGATTTCAGACACTTCACGAGCTGTAAACGAGCCACGTAGCTGCCCAGGATGCAGTTACCTCATCTGTGAAGTGAAAATAACAGCAGGACTGTGGGGATCAAGAAGACAGCATCAGTATGCACCCGGCACGGTGCTGTGGCAGAACAGGGGTCGGTAGAGGACCATCCCTCTTTCCTTGTGCATTTCTTCAGAAAATGGAGGAGTAAGTGTCTGGAGAAACAATTCAGAAACTAGAGAAACAGAAATCAGTTCGCAAATACGTTTGTGCCTCCTACGTGCTAGGCACTGTGGCAGACATGGCTGATGGGAAAAGGACAAAGGAGGTGCTGACCTGGGTCTTAAGTTGTCACAGGGACGTGGTATAGAGTGATCTGGAAGCTGAGTCCTGGACCCAGTGTTTGCCTGTTGTGCAAATCACTCCCTATTTAGTTGGGCCTCAACGTGCTTCCTTTTTAGTACAATAAAGGGCTTTGGCTAGTTTGTTAAAGGTCCAATCAGCTCTAAGGTACTCTAAGTGGGTAGAAAACATACTACTGTCATTGCATGAGGGTTGTTTGCCCCAGCCTTCACCCTTCTTCTCTGATCATTCCTTCTTCCTCCCTCTGTCTGCCCATCCTTACAGCTGAGAGTCCCCAAGGGGCTCATACTAACTAGCCCTTCTCTTTTCTCTCACAGCATTTTCTTTCTGCCTAATCTGACCCACTCCTTCCCTTCATAGGCTCTCTCTTTGAAGGTTATCTGCAGAGGAAAGCCTCCTCCAAGGAGCCTTCCTGGATCTCTGAAGTTATTACGCTTTGTCCTTCATACTCCCGTAGAATCTGCCCCGTTGGTTTGATGGTTGTGAACCTCCCCCTGCCATGAGATCGTGAGTTCCCAACGGGAAGAAACGGTGTTCTTCATTCCTTTGTACCCCTCATTAACCGAGCACATAAAATCGACCTCAAACAAACAGATGTTTGTTGACTTCAGTCTAATTGAAGAGCATAGGATTTCAGAGAAAGTCTTAAAAGCAGCATATACACAAAAAAGTTAGGAAACAGTAGGTAACTGCAAAGTGCGATGTGTGTTGTCAGCATATATGGTGCCTCCCCTGTGTCACTGTGCATTCCGGGGAGAGAGGAACAAACAACATTGTTTGCTCTCGGCCCCGTCAGGTGCAAGGGGATGCAGGAGGAATAGAGGAGGGGAGGAACAGGTGTGGGCTGGAGCTGAGACAGCCGGGCAGGGGGGAGGAGGTGTGGGGCTTCCCCACAGTAGCCTGAGGCCCTCTCATCCTGTGGGCGGGGCTTGACTTAAGGCCTGATGTGTGTGTGTGCTGCCCTGTAGCTCCAAAGACCTGTACTCGCCCCACGTAGCACCTTTCTTCTGGATGCAAAACCCTCCCCTTTGGAAAGATGAGAAAGCAAGAGAGATGGAAAGACCTTGCACAAGAGAGAGCAAAAAGGAGAAAAGGGACAAGAATTCTCAAGGATGTTGGGAATAAGGGCAGCAAAGGGCCCCCCCACAATACATCTCTATCTTCTCAGGTCTCCAGGGGCTCTGGGATCCTGACAAGGGGTCAAAATGTTGGTGCCTACAGCTACGCTTCTTCCCTCGATCCAGAGAAAGAAACCCATTCTCTACCTAAGTGACATAATCCAGGTGCAAAGTTTAAGTGATCAGTAAATAGCAATTATTATTATCACCATTTCCCTCTCCTTTTTCTCCTCTCTACGTTTCACACCTATAGGCAACTACAGAGAATAAGAAAAAGAATATCATTATTCCCACCACCACATACTTCATCAAACATTTTTACTACAGTTGTTTTGTTTTTTTATTTTTTTAATATTTATTTATTTTTGAGAGAAAGTGAGAGAGAGACAGAGCATGAGAGAGGGAAGGGCAGAGACAGAGGGAGACACAGAATCTGAAGCAGGCTCCAGGCTCTGAGCTGTCAGCACAGAGCCTGACGTAGGGCTCGAACTCGTGAACTGCAAGATCATGACCTGAGCCGATGTTGGACGCTTGACCGAATGAGCCACCCAGACGCCTCTACAGTTGTTTTGTTTTAAGAGATAAAATGTTACAGAAAATTGATGGCCTGTGTGCCCTCCCTAGTCCTATCCCCTTCATACTCTCCAGAGCTCATCCTTATTTTAGTTATAATATTTTTCACACTCAAGAATGTCTTTACACTTATATCACATATTTATGGCTTAAGTTATACGTGTTTTAAACCTTTTTATAAATAGTGTCGTGGCTTTATATTGTGTCAGCTTAGCTAAGCTAGGACTACGTTTCCTAGAATTTCCTTCCGTGTATGGTTCTGGGCTAGGGCTGGCCACAGGAGAAATCTGCATGCTACTTGGCAACAGAAGTGAAGCAGCAGCTGTCATGTTTACGCTGTGTAAGGCAGGCCCTGTGGTGGCTCATGCATTATGACAGATTTGCTGGCTCACCTTGCTGGTGGGGGAAATGGGAGAAAGCAGATGGGCACAAAGCTCCTTTATTTCCCGTCAGAACCTCTACAGTTTCCCCCAACTCCTGGACTAGTTGTGGATTTCGTTCTAAAACAAAGGACCAGATTCTTCTGCAGGCCACCTGCATTAACGAAGTTAGAGGCTTAGAGGTGATGCAAGATTGAAGCAGTTTCTAGCTCATTCTTGCTCTTCTCCCTGGGTCCCAATTCATCCTTGCTCCCCCACTTCACATCCATCTTTCCTTCCCAACTGCCTGCCCTTGGAGTTCAGTCCCCAGCCCCAGACAAAATAAAAAAAAAAAAACAGTCTAATATACAGACTATATAACCAGCTCCCACCATTGGGAACAAATTCCCATAATAAAGTCCTTATTCTTTGTCATTCCCAGTAGCCCTGCTTCTCAGATCATATCCTGACTGGTCCAGAATATGCTACCAGACAGGGTTTCCAAGATCAAAAACTTCATGAGTGATGGGTTCTCTGAATTTGGTCTAGATTATCCAGAATTGATTCTGTGATCTAATTATATTTAAAGGCATAAATGACCCTTACCAAGGATGACCAAGGGCTACCAGGCATACAGGGATCACTAGTACTCCATGTCATAGATGGGAGAAAAATGTTCTTTAAATGATCACCTGTAGACAGTTATAATTTGGTGCCTATAGAAGTCAGTGCTTTGATTGACCAAGTATTTGCTTGAATATAATTAGAATAAGATTGGTGGATTGTTAAAATGCCCTGAAGAACTCGGGGAAAGAATACGATGAGTCAGGGCTTTAAATTCCCACCTCAAGGTCCATGAAAGGCACCTGGAAATTTCTATGACTGACCAAAGAATTTCTTTTACATTAAATGAAGAGTGGCTATAGACTCAGGCTTGTGGAATCTACTGGTCTTACCATATACCCTGAAGCAGCTGGCCTTAGGGAACAATAGAATGGCCTTTTCAGAAGACTCAGTTACAGAACTACCTGGGTGGCAATGCTTTGCAGGGCTCGGGTAATGTCCTTCAGGATGCAAGATGTTGTTTAAATCAGCAGCTGACATATATTGCCATTTCTCCCAAAGCAGTGGTTCATAGGTCAAGAAGCAAGGTTAGAAATGAGAACAGCTTCCCTTAATAAAACACACAGTGCTTCTTTAGCAGAGATGTTGCTTTCCATCTCTGAAACATTGGGTTCTGCTGATCTAGAAGTATTAGTTCCCAAAAGAGAAATATTCCCACAAGGAACACAGGAGTGATTCCACTGAACTGGATGTTGAGCCTGGCCCCGGCTACGTTGAACATCTCTTCCCAGTGAATCAACAGACAAAAGAAGTTTATTGTATTTTCTGGGGTGACTAGTCTTGACTTCCAAAGGGGAGAATGGGGAGCCTCTTGGTATTCCCATTTCCTGTGATTAATGTCAACAGCAAAACTACTAAAACCCAATAGGGGAAGATGTGTTAATAGCCCAGACCAGAAACAAAGGTCACCTCACCGAGCAAGAATATGGAATGGGAAGTGGAAGAGGGTTTATAAATACCAGCTAAAACAACACAATGAGCTGCAGCAATGAGGATGAAATGTTCTTATTATTTCAATGTAAATATTTTTGTGTTTTAATAAAAAAATTCCTTCCCCTTCCCAGTCCTCTACTGTTTGAATACATTTTTAACATTATTTGTCAGTAATTAATTTACAGGATATCGCAGGGGAAATGTGACTTGGCCAGAAGAGAAATGAACATCACCGAACTATGAATAAAGAGACTTTACATCCTCTCTTGGCAGGGAGCATTAAGAATGTACTTTTTCTTTCTCCATATGGTTAATCAATTATCTGATATGTTTTCATTGTGCAAGGGATAGATGCATCATGTTAAGCAGAAGCACAGTTTTGCTATCGTTGGCTTTTAAACTTTATTTCGAAGTTAAGTATGGTGAAAACAAGTATTTATGGATGCCAAGTTTGACAAATTGTGGACTGTGGTGGCTTTGTACTCTGCCAACTTAGCTAAGTTGGAATCCTACTTCCTAGAATTCCCTTCCCTATATGGTCCTGGGCTGGAGTTGGCCATAGGAGAAATTTGCATGAGATTTGAAAAGTAGGAGTGAAGCAACCATGTTTATCCTTGGAAGGTAATTGTAGGATCAGGGCTCTCCATTCTGTTCCCCTGGCCTATTCATCCCTATGCTAATATTATACCGTGTTTATCACTCCAGCTTTATAAGAAGTGTTGCTATTGGGTAAGGCGAGTTCCTTCACCTTACTCATTTTATTCATACTATCTTAGATATTCTTGGTGCTTCCTTATACAGTTTTTTGAGTCAATTTGCCAAGTTGTGCAATTCCATAAACTTTAAAAATTCTAATTTCATTTAATTTTAAGATAATTTGAAGAACTGTCATCTTTTGACATTAAGTCTTCCTACCCATGTATTCAGTCTTATTTTATGTCTTTCAATACTAACTTTCTCTTTAAACATTTTGCACATCTCTTAAGTTTATTCCTATGTATCTTATAGTTTATGATCCAGTTACAAGTGAGATATATTTTCAATTACATTTGCTAATAATATTTACCTTTACTAATTCTTATATACTATACTGAGAACATTTCCAGAAAACTTTCTCTGTGCATTTGCATCCATTTTCTCTGTCGATAATTATATTGTCTAGAAATAAGAGTAGTTTGGTCTCTTCATTTATAATTCTTATAGCTTTCTTTTTGTCTTATTGCATTGGCTAAGATTGCCGGTACAATGGACTCTATGGTAATGGATATACTTGTCTTACTCCTGACTTTAATTGGCACTGCTTCTAAAGTCTCACTTCTAAATATGATTGTTGCTGTAGCTTTTTATGACTATCCTTTACCCTTCAGTTTGGTGGAAAAATATATTTTTAAATAAATTTATGTTGAATTTTATAAATATTTTTCTGTCCCTACTAAAATCATTATATTTTTTCTTCAATATGTTTATATGGAATATCACTTTGATGACAAACTTTTACCCTTAATTTTACTAAAACTTTACATTTAAAAAAATTTTTTTAATGTTTTATTTATTTCTGAGAGAGAGAGAGAGAGGCAGCGTGAGCAGGGGAGGGTCAGAGAGAGGGAGACACAAAATCCGAAGCAGGCTCCGGGCTCTGAGCTAGCTGTCAGCACAAAGCCTGACACGGGGCTTGAACCCACGAACCATGAGATCGTGACCTGAGCCGAAGTCGGACACTTAACTGACTGAGCCACCTAGGCACCCCAAAGTAATTTTTGAAATCAGGAAGTAGAAGTCCTCCAGTTTTTTTCTTCTTTTTCAAGATTGGTTTGGCTATGCAGGGTCACTTGAAATTCCATATGAATTTTAGGAAGAGTTTTTCTATTTCTCTGAAAAACATCATTGGGATTTTAATAGGGATGGCATTGAATCTATAGATCACTTTGGGTAGCACCAACATTTTAACAATATTAAGATTTCCAATCTATGAACATAGAATATATTTCCATCTGTGTCTTCTCTAATTCTTTCAACAATGCTTTCTGGTTTTCATTGTACAAGTCTTTTACCTCCTTGGTTAAGTTAATTACTAAGTATTTAATTCTTTTTGATGCTACTGTAAATGGAACTGTTCTTGTAATTTCTTTTCAGATTGCTCATTGTTTGTGTATAGAGATCCAAATGATTTTCACGTGTTGACTTTGATTCCTGCTACTTAGTTGAACTCATGGTTTATTCTAACAGGTTTTTTTGTGTGTAGACTCTTGAGAGTTTTCTGCATGTAAGGTCATATTATCTGTTAAGAGAGATATTTTACTTCTTTTGCAATGTAGATGCCTTTTATTTCTTTTTTTTTTAGTTTATTTATTTATTTTTGAGAGAGAGAGAGAGAGAGATAACACAAGCAGGGGAAGAGCAAAGAGAGATGGAGAGAATCCCAAGCAGGCTGTGCACTGTCAGCATGCAGTAGTCTGATTCAGGGCTTGATCTCATGAACCATGAGATCATGACCTTAGCCAAAACCAAAAGTCGGATGCTTAACCAGCTGAGCCACCCAGGCAGTCCTTATTTATTTTAAAAAAAAATTTGTTTTTAGTAATCTCTACACCAATGGGGGCAAACTCATGACTGAGATCAAGAGCTGCATGTTCTTCCAACTGAGCCAGCCAGGTGCCCCAATGCCTTTTATTTCTTTTTCTTGCCTAATTGCTCTGGGTTAAACTTCCAGTTGTATTTTGTTTTTGTTTTTCATCTTTTTAGGTTTATTTATTTATTTTGAGAGAGACAAAGGCAGCATGAGCAGGGGAGGGGCAGAGAAAGAGGGATAGAGAGAGAATCCCAAGCAGGCTCTGCACTGTCAGCACAGAGCCGGATACAGGGCTTGAACCCACATATTGTGAGATCATGACCTGAGCCAAAGTCCAACGATTAACTGACTGAGCCACCCAGGTGCCCCTTTCAGTCGTATTTTGAATAGAAGTGGTGAAAGTCTTGATCCTGATTTTAGAGGAAAAGTCTCCCATCATTGAATATAATGTTTATATGCATATTTATTCTATGATTCTTACTATGTTGAAGTAGTTTCCTTCTATCCCTAGTTTGTTGAGTGTTTATCATGAAAGTGTGAAGTATGTTGAATTTTATCAAATACTTTTCCTGCATCAATTGAGATGATAATGTGTTTTTCTCCCTTCATTCTGTTGATGTGGTGAATTTTATTCATCAGTTTTCACATGTTGAAACATCCTTGCATTCCAGTAATAAATCCCACTTAGTCATGATGTATTATCCTTCTAATATGCTACAGAATTCTGTTTGCTAGTATTTTGTTAAGGATTTTTGCATCTATATTCATCAGGAATATCAGACTGTAGTTTTCTTATAGTGTCTTTGTTTGGCTATCCTGTATCAGGTAATGCTGACGTCATAAAAATGAGGAAGTGTTCCCTCCTCTTCAATTTTTTGGAAAAGTCTGAGAAGGATTGGTGTTAGTACTTCATGGTAGAATTCCCCTGTGAAGCTATCAGGTCCAGAGCTTTTCTTCGTTGGAAGATCTCTGATTACTGATTCAATCTCCTTACTAGTTATAAGTCTGTTCCAATTTTCCAATCACTTCTTTGTGATTTAGTCTTGGTAGGTTGTGTGTTTCTAGGAACTTGTCCATTTCATCTAGGTTATCCAACTTTGGTGTACAATTGTTCATAGTATTGTCTCATAATCATTTTTATTTCTATAAAATTGGTGAAGTCCCATCTTCACTTCAGATTTTAGTAACTTGAGTATTCGTTTTTTTCTTAGCCCATCTAGCTAAAGTTTTGGCAATTTTGTTGATCTTTTTAAGAACCAACTTTTGGTTTCATTAATCTTCTCTGTTGTTCCTCTATTCTCTATTTCATTTATCTCTGTTTTAATCTTTATTATTTCTTTCTTTCTATTATCTTTGGTTTTAGTTTATTCTTATTTTCTAGTTCCTTAAGTTGAAAATTATGTTGTTGATTTGAAATCTTTCTTGTTTTTGAATGTAATAAGCATTTATAATTATAAATGCCCCCCTTGGTAGCACTTACATTGAATCCTATGAGTTTTGGTATGTTATGTTTCATTTTTGTTCATCTCTAAGTATGTTCTTATATCCCTTGTGATCTTTGTTGTGATCTATTATTTGTTTAAAAGTGTGTGGTTTATGAATTTTCCAGCTTTCCTTTTTTTATTCACTTCTAACATCATCTCATTGTGGTTGGAGGAGATACATTTAAAATCTATCTCTTAAGCTATGGAGACTTAATTTGTGACCTAATATATAGTCTATCCTAGAAAATGTTCCATGTACACTTGAGAAAAAAATGTGTATTCTTAGGTAGAGTGTTCTATATATGTCTGTTAGATTTAGTAGCTTTATTGTGTTCAGTCCTCTATTTCCCTACTTATCGTCTGGTCTGGTTGTTCTATCCATTATTGTGAGTAGGTTACTGAAGTCTCCAGCTTTTATTGTAAAACTGTGTATTTCTCCCTTCAATTCTATCAGTTTTTGCTTCATATATTTTTATGGTCTGTCCCTAAGTACGTAACTGCTTGCATTAAACTTCTTGCTATGTTGAACTCCATATAATATGTATTGTCCTTCTTCGTCTCTTATAAACTTTTTTGATTTACAATCTATTTTGCCTGATGTTTGTATATCCACACCTATTCTTTTTTGGTTACTATTTGCGTGAAATGTCTTTTTCCATTGTCTCACTTTCAATCTGCTTGTGTCTTTGCATCTCCAGTGAGATAGAGTATAGACATAATAGATTTGAATCATTTGTTTTTATCCATCTGTAAATCTCTGCCCTTTTTGTCCCCATAGACACAATAACAATTTTATCTTTAGGTACCAGGCCAAAGTGATAGCAAAAGTGAGGAGGAGTTTGGCAAATGACTGTAGGTGCTTCTATTCCCCTACCCTTTGGAAGAACAAATATGATGACCATCCTTCTGAGGACCATCCTCTCTGGAGGACATAACTAGGCATCTCCTGATGAAGAGGATAGAAGTTGACTTCATCTCTACTTTCAGCAAAGGGTGCTTGTAGTTCTGGACTGCAGGAGTCAAATTCTGTAATATTTAACTTTATTTTACAAATATAACAAATGTAAAATTAAATCATGATGATATGATTGGGTTAAGCCAACCCAAATAAGGATTTCATAGTTTGATAAATCTGACTGAAATAAATTAAAAAAAATTTTTTTTAACGTTTTATTTATTTCTAGGAGAGAGAGAGAGAGAGAGAGAGAGAGAGAGACAGCGTGAGCAGGGGAGGGTCAGAGAGAGAAGGAGAAAGAGAATCTGAAGCAGGCTCCACAGTGTCAGCACAGAGCCCGACGCGGGGCTCGAACTCACGAACCGTGAGATCATGACCTAAGTGAAAGTCGGACGCTTAACTGACTAAGCCACCCAGGCGCCCCTGAAATAAATTTTTAATAGTGATAATACAAACTAAGTAAAAGATCTACCAGCACTCAGTGAAATGGATACTAATAATAAAAAAAGAACAGAATATTATATTTAAATATTTACAGTGAAATAAAAAGACATCAAATTTACAAAGGATACAGAGAGCATGTAGACTTCACATCTACAAAGAAATAAACTATGACTCAAAAGTTTAAATGATGGAAATACTTTAGTGTAGAGAAAAGCTTGTGTCAAACCCTAGTTTTGTCATTTACCAGCTGAGTGATCTTGGCTATTGTTAATTAGATTCTCAGGGTTTTAATTTCCTCACCTGTACAAAGTAAATGTATTATCTAATTTACAAAATGGCTATTAAGATTTAATATAATAAAATACCTAGCTCAGTTTCTCAAAACCTAACAACTGTTCAATAATTATTACAATCTTACCCAAAGTCACCAAACCTATTGGCAGAGCTGGTATTGGAACCCAGGCGTCCTGACTGTTGGTTGATGTACTGCCCTTTCCAAAGCTGCATTGTCCTGAGCTTACATTTAAGTCATTTTAAAACTAAGATTTGACTCCATTGGCATATATATGGATGGACATATGATTTTGACTTCAATTAAACCAAAGTCAAGGCTTGATCTTTGTGAATAAATTGATTGCCCATATTTCATTCAGCCCATTGTCAGAAAGTCACTTCCATGATCTGAGTATGAGTGAATCAGGTATGATACTAAACTGTTTATTAAACCACTTCTATGTAATTATTTCTCTTTAACCAATTTCTGTTCTCTCTGGAGGACATAACTAGATTAATTCCAAAGTTAACCTTTGATATTTTTATGTTCATACATGAAGTACAGCACATTAATAGATAATTGTTTAAAGGGTATTTGTGAATCTCAAACAAGAAGAAATGCACATGTAGAGCTCTTCTCCCTATGCAGTACCCAACCCCCTTTAAAAAAAAAAAAAAAGATTGCTTTTGTCAGATGGACATAGTAGGCCATATTTAGTGGAGTATGTCTGACAACTTTGGGAAAAATCAAAGAAGTTCTTCCTCATTGGATGGGATATAATCTCTGTTTTTTGACTGGGAAATTTAATCCATTTAAAGTAATTACCAATAAGGCAGACCTTACTTCTGTCATTGTGCAATTAATTTTCTATGTGCCTTATAATGGCTATTTTGTCCCTCATTTCCAGTATTACTGTCTTATTTTGTGTTTGGTTGATGTTTTTTTGTAGTGAATTGTTTAAATTCATTTCTCATTTCCTTTTATGTATATTCTATAACTATTTTCTTTATGGTTACCATGAAGATTACATTTAACATCCTAAAGTTATAACACTATAATTTGAATTTATATCAGCTTAACTTCAATAATATTACAAAAACTTGCTCCTTTACAGCTTTGTCTCCATCTCTTTTCAGTTGTTTTTGCTACAAAATTACATCTTTATACATTGTATGCCAAAAAACATAAATAAATATTTAAATGCACTAGTTTCTTAAATTATGTAGGAAGCAAGATTTGGAGTTACCAAAGTTACAATAATAATAGATTTTACATAAAAATTGTTTTTTTCTTTAAATGTACTAATCTCATATCATGTAGAAAACAAAACGTACAGTTACAAACTGTCATTACAATTAATTTTTAAAATTTTTGTGTATTTGAATCAATTAATATTTTCCTTTGTAGCTTCAGATTTTGGTTCATCCTTTAAATTTTTTTAAGTTTATTTATTCATTTTGAGAGAGACCGAGAGAGAGAGTTGGGGAGGGGCAGAGAGAGAGAATCTTCAGCAGACTCAGTACTGTCAGGGCAGAGCCTGTTGCATGGCTCAAACCCATGAACCAGGAGATCATGACTTGAGTGAAACCAAGAATCAGCCGCTCAACCAACTGAACCACCCAGGTACCCCTTGACTCATCCTTTCAAAATCTTTTCCCTAACAGCTACACAAAAATCAATTCCAGATCTAAATGTAAAAGCTAAAATAACAAGGAAAAAAAATAACAGGAAAGTATCTTCATGACTAGGAGCAGGCAAAGGTTTCTTTTAAAGGACACAAAAGCAGATGATTAAACTTTATTAAAATTAGTAATTTTTTTCAATTAAAAAACCAACAATAAAAGAATGAAAAGGCAGACACCAAAATGGGAGAAGATATTTTCTCCTCTATACAGTGTAACAAAAACTTGATCCCTAAATATCATCTACCTATATGTAAATCATCTTATAAATTAATAAAGAAAAGATAGTAACCCAACAGAAAAATAAGTAAAGCGCCTGAACAGGCACCTCACACAAAAAATAATATCCAAGTGGTTGATAAACTTATGAAAAGATACTGAACATAAACAGTCTTCAGGGAAATAAATGTGAATTAAAACCACATTTTGCTAAATGACACATAGCTAGGGGATTTGAATGTAGACAGTCTGTTAACTTCTCTTGCTCTTTTTACTTATATTTAAATTGAGAATATTAATACCTGTGCTCAAGGAATCTACAGTCTAAGTGAAATAACAGAAAACAGATAACTATGTACTGAAATAAAGTGAATTGTGTACTAAAAATCCAGCACTAGAAACACAGTGACTATATTCTTTACCAAAAAATCAGCACCAATTAGCCTAAAATGTTCTTAAGCCTTCCATCTTTTTCCAACAAGTTTTGTCTTGTTCTTTGTCAACCCCCCCAATTCCAGGGTGCCTGCTGCTGCAGATGAGCCCATTGAGAGTCTCAGTGCATAAAGTGACACAGACCAGACTCTTGGCCCTATAAATCTGTCCTCATCCTGTGTCTCACTGAACATTTTGAAGTTAAGCCCAACACATCTACCGATGTAAATAGCCTCTCTCCTCATCATAATAGTTACCATTTAACTAAAAACACCATGTCATTTAATTCTTGTAACAATCCCATCAGGTGAGTATTATTTTCTCATATAAGAAATCATTCCTATTTTATAAGAAATTAGAGACTTGGAGTGAATAATCCACTTATCCAAAGTCACAGAAATGGCATATTTTTAAAAATTAATGTTACATTATTTTTTAATATATATGCATTCAGAGGATGTAGACAACAGTGAATTCTTAATTAGGATAAAAATAGAATTTAAAATTGTAATCTAGACCTAGAGAAAAGCTAAGATTTACTGAATGTTAGAATTTTTTGAGTATTTAACCCCCCACACACAATTTTGCACTTATTATTTTTCAGTCACTATGCCAGTCACCAAAGATACCAAGATAAGACTTCACAAATACCATCACCTTGGTCATTGATTTTCGATGTACAGTTCCCAGATCAACAGCATCAGCATCACCTAAGAAACTGTTAAAAGTGATATTTTTTAAGCAACACCAAGATTTCTGGATCAGAAACTCTCAGAATGGTGCCCAGTAGTCTGTTATGAATGTTGCAGGTGATCCTAACGCATGAGAAGCACTGCCCTAGGTCATCACTCTAGTCTCCCAGGTGATGAAATTTAGGAGGTGGTTTGAGAGTACGAATCAAAACAAAGATTTGCTCGAAACCAGTCTCCACTATGTCAATAAAAAAATCACTGAGATCTAAAGATAGATTTACCCAACTCCAAAGTCCACATTTTCTTTCTTTCTTTTTTTTTTTTTTTAAGTTCATTTATTTGAGAGAGAGGGAGAGAGGGAGGGAGCATGTGCACACATGGGAGAGAAAGAATCCCAAATCCCAAGCAGGCTCCATTGTCAGCACAGAGCCTGACACAGGGCTTGATCCTACAAACCATGAGATCATGACCTGAGCCAAAATCAAGAGTTGATGCCCAACCAACTGAACCACCCAGGTGCCCTCCCATCCACATTTTCTATCCCTGTGCTCCACTGACCCCAAACAACATGAACTGTTGTTGTCTTTATGGGTCTGAAGGGGTGGGTGCTCATGTCTTTCCTCATAGGCATGCTGTTGGCACCTTGATACTGCCATGGGGGTGGGGGTCCTGGGGGTGGCACAGAGAAAAAAACTCCTTAAAAACCAATATGTTGAGAATGGAATGGTGTATGTAGGATTTGGGAGTCATGGGGGCAGGGGGAGGCACCCTCCAGAACTTTCACTTGATTGCCCCAGTAGGTCTGATCTCAGGTAAGTGAGAGCCCCTCTTCTGAGTTTGCATGCCACCCATACCCCTTTCCCAGAGCTGTTACTGGTGTTTCCTCACCTCTGACTTAGCTCCCCCCCCCCAAAACCCAGGCCACAGTAACCCTACACCTGGGACTAGCTGGGCCGCCCACGGGTGATTTCACCCTCAATCTCAGCTTCCAGGCTGCCTGGGGCCCTGTCCAGAAAGTAGGGCTAGTATGTGCTGAGTGGGACCGACAGCAGGACAGGTGGCTGCTCACCCCAGCAAGGTTCTTCTGGTCCCCCACCTGGCAGAGCAGACAGAGGTATGTTTGTTGACAATGACAAATAGCTGATGCCTGTTGACAAAGACATGGAACTGCCCTCAACTGAGCAGTTTTTATGTTAGGCATTGATTTGAGGAGGCAGAATGCAATAGGAGTCTGGGAAGCAAGAATCCCTCGCAGCTCCACCAGCACAGCACAGTGCTCACCACACACCAGGCCAGTTCTAAATGCTTTACGTGCACTAGCTCACGTAATCCACACAGAACTCTGCGAGATAGCTACTATTACCATCCATGTTACAGGTCAGGAAATACAAACAGTAACTTGTAATTTGCCCAAGGACAACAGGTTGAAAGTACTCATTATTCATCTGTAAACCAGGGATACAAATGCAGGCGGTACACCTACATAACTCAAGTTTTGTAGCAATTCAAGTATCTCTTAAGCTGGAACCGTTAGTTTTTTCCCCCTTCCACCTTTTTAGACAGAGGAAAGTTCCTGGAAAGATCCAAAAGAAATTGGTAACCATGGCTGTGTCTCGTGGCTGGGGGACAGGATGGGAAATTTACTTCTCATTGTATTTATCAATATATTTAAATAATAATAATAATAATTAATTATTATTATTATTTAAGGTCTGCTTAGCCCCAGGTGAAGCTGGCTGGGGCTTCTGCTTCAGAAACCCCACGAGGATGAGTCCAGGCCTGAAGGGCACGCAGTGACAGGTGGCCCGCCCAGGATCACCAGCGAGCTACAGCGAGCTCGGGTCCTTTTCCATCCGCACCAAGGAGGGCATTTTACTTTTTTTTTTTTTTAATGTTTGTTTATTTTTGAGAGACAGAGCATGAGTCGGGGGTGGGGGGGAGGCAGAGAGAGAGGGAGACAGAGTCCTAAGCAGGCTCCAGCCTCTAAGCTGTGAGCACGGAGCCCGATGCGGGGCTCAAACTCACAAACCGTGAGATCATGACCTAAGCTGAAGTCGGACGCTTAACCGACTGAGCCACCCAGGCGCCCCAAGCAGGGCATTTTAAAACCCGGAGTAAGGGAGGGAGTGCCCACCTTGACTCGGTGGCTTGCACCGCTTTGGAAGGTGGGGGCTTCGCAGCGGGCTGGTGGCCCCGCCTAGGCGGCTGGAAGAAAAGGCCGACCCCCGCCCCGCCCCTTCTCTCCAAATTTAAGAGTTCCTCGCCCACCGCTGGGAATGCTCCCGGCCAGCAAGTCTCTCTCCCTTTTGCGTGGTGCTCCCGCTCGCCTCTTGCGCTCCCTGCACGGCTGCCCACAGGCCGTGGCTCCACTCCCTGTGCCGGTCGGGGCAGGGGCCGCGCCATGCCCAGCCGGATGCCGCAAGGCCGCCGGCCGCCCGCCTCCCCGGGCGCTGGAGACCAGAGCCCGGAGCTCCAGCAGCGCCCCTCGGGCCCTGGCACGTCCCGCGCTCCCGGACGCCTCGAGTCTTCCTTCTCCGTCGAGGCCATCCTGGCCAGGCCCGCCCGCAGCGCGCCCCCCGCCGCCGCCCGGATGTCCCGCGCCGCCGCGGACCTCGGCTCGGCTCCCTCCCGGTTTCCCGCGACGTGGCTGCCGGCCTACCTGAGCGTGAGTCTCCCCCAGCCGTGCCCCCAGCTGCCCCGGACGGGGCTCCGCGTGGCTCGCTTCTGCGGCCTCCAAGGCCTTGGCCTCACAGGTACGAGGGGCTCGGGCGCCTGGGGACTGGGGACTCGAGAGCGTGGAAGCCGCGACAGCGGGCACAGGATAGAGACGTCCCTGGGTTCCACGCACTGTCGGTGGGAAGGGGCCTAATGACCCTTGACCTTGCCGTTGAATCCGAGGTCGGAGAGAGAGACTGGCCGAGAACACACCGCCGCGCAAGGCTTCCACTGCACGCACGCTGCTGAGGGGGGAGGCGGTGTGCGTGAGCGCGGGTGCAGAGCTGAAGGTGCGGGTGGGTCAGAGGGGGCCTCGGAAGACTGGGACAAGGCCAGCCCTGGGGCTGCAGAGCGTCCCTTCCTGAGAATGAGAGTCTCTCACTCCCTCCACAGCCCCTTTGAATAACGCGTGATGATAGCGTAGACTCTTCCCCAAAGTAGCTCTCTTCTGGAACGCGCGGGCCCAGTCTTAGCAAGGAGCAGCGGCCGCTGCAGCGGTTAGCTGGCAAATGCCAGGACCCCCGTGCGGGTGAGCGGAAGCCCCACTCTGAACTGTTCTCTGAGCCTGCTTGCATACAGCGCTCCTCAAAGAGGAACCTCGGGCTCTGGGGCGCAGGCACTTAAACCCCAATGAGAATTTAGCTGTGGACCTAACGTTCTCTTCTAGCATTGACATCCACCTATAGGAGCTTTTTGCCATTTTTGGCACTCTGATTCACGCTTCCCCACCTCCCCTCCCGGAAAACAGGAGCAAACTGAACGCAAGCCTTGTCAACCCATACCAAGATCCACGTAGCACAGTCATACCTGGTGCCTGCTCCCTGGGTTCTCTCCATTCCGCATTTCCACCCCTTTCAGCTGGGCATTTCTCCACCTCACCCCTCAGAGAAAGCCTAAGCTCTCAACCCCATCCAGATTCATGCCAGTGCATCTGAGCAACATGCCCATGGTTCCAAAACAACTTTCCCTAACCTCTTCACACAGCTGAGGTCTGAATGGCAGCTTACTGTTTTATATTAGTTAATCTCATTTCCAAGTTAGTTTTTTAAAAAATATTTATCTATTAGAGAGTGCGTGCTTGAGCAGGATAGGGACAGAGAGAGAGGGAGGGAGAGCAAGAATCCCAAGCAGGTTCCCGGCTGTCAGCACAGAGCCCAACTCAGGGCACAAATCCCACAAACCATGAGATCTTGACCTGAGCCAAAACCAAGAGTTGGATGCTCAACCGTCTGAGCCACCCAGGTGCCCCTCCTTTTCAAGTTAGTTTTTGCATAGGTAATCCATTCCTACAGTTCAAACTCCACAATGTTTCCTATAACAGATCGAGAAGAGTTTCCCCTAATATTCCTGTCCCGCAGTCACCTGGTTAACTCCACCTCACAAGCAGCCAATGAAGTCTCTTTATTCTTCCAGGATTATTTTATGCATATTTAATACGTGTGTGTGTGTGTGTGTGTGTGTGTGTGTGTGTGTGTGTGTGTATGCTCTTTAGGCTTAGAGTTGGCTCACTGCTCAGGCCTCTGGGGCACTCCAGACTGGGCTCCAGCCGAGGAACTTCAGGACACTGAGAGACCTCAAAAGAGAGTTCGGACTATGTTTAACTTGAAGCAGCTGGAAGAGTTGGAGAAAGTGTTTACAAACCAGCACAATCTGGTGGGGAAGAAGAGAGCCCAGCTGGCCGCCCAGCTCAACCTTACTGAGAACCAGGTGGGAGCAGGGACTCTTATGGGGCCGGGGCTGTACCTGGGGGCAGACACTGCTCTCCAGAAGGCCCCAGGTGAGGCTGAGGGAAAGACATGGGCCTTCTTTCTCTGTGCCAGGCCATGGAGGGAGACAGGCCCTAATCACTGGCACACTTCCTACATGAATGAGGAAAGTAGTCCCATTTGAATTCACATTATGGGAACAACCATGTTAATCTAGATATTAATCTAGAACTTTATGTTTCCATGTTAAAAAGGGAGCTCACCGAGAAGTTAAGTGTGTTCAAGGGACTGAATATTAAAAATAATAATATTCACTAGAACCCCATACTTCACTAGAGCTGCTACACCACTTTTCTTCTCTTTTCATAGGCAAACTTCCCAAGACTTTGTTACAGTCACTCCATGTCCTCACTTCGCATCTACTTAACTCCTGAATCCTTTCCCTACCATTCCATCAAAACTTCCCCTCCAGGTCTCTCGACCTCCATGTTGCCAAAGTCAACAGATGCTTTCCTCATCTTACCCCCCGGCCCCCCCCCCCCCC